>NC_056732.1:992498432-992503398 GCF_019279795.1 Protopterus annectens | reverse complement strand
TAGACAGACAGATGAGCAGTCATAGACCAGATAACTCAATGAAAGAAGCTGACCACTGCAATCGACTGCCTAATTACACTATGCTATAAGTAAGCAATAATACCAGATGTTGTTTAAGTTAAACAAATATTACTGCAAACCCATTATGTTGTGATACACAAATCTGAGTAAGTGGTGATATCTGTTCAGCACACATCCCAACATGTGTTGTTACCGTTTTCAAATGGAATTATTTGTTTCATTTATTTTGTAGGGAGGCATTTTAGTTTTACATAAAATGTATTCACATACCCCATTATCAAGGATGCTAATTTTATATTTTTCCAGGAAAATGCCATGAAATAACTCCTACATTTTTGCTCTCAGAATGTTGGAAATGTAAATTAGCATTTTAGGTCAGAACATTGTTTTACCTTAACATGTATTTTTTCTTATACTGCATTATTTTATTCAGTGTTCTGTACTAAAATCTGTTTTAATTTTGCTTAAACATAGAAGACAAAGCTATCACAATAAAAACTGAAAATTATACTTAAAGAACAGATATAATTCCTATAACTTCAGCTCATGGAAATTAACTTTCAGTTTTTAGTATTGGTAATAACTGCAAATCAGTATTCCTGCCTATTAGCCAATCAGATGGCTTGATCTGATTTCCTTTTTTTCAAAACAGGTTTATTGTTTTAACATATAAGAGAAATATCATAACAATTTTATACAAGTAATTAAAAATAGGTATTATTATAATATTCAACAAAACAATTAAAGTATTTACAAAGACATCCACTACAATCAGATCAATTAATTAAACTAAAATACCATGTTATTGAAATTAAAATTTTTTTAACAAATTTTGTAAATTATCCCATACAATAAAATAAGATGTTTTTCTATTTGTTCTAGTCCTAATTGTGTTTATTTCCATATGGCACACTATATTCATAACATTTTTAAATTCATTGAACTAAGGAGGTGTATCTGAAATCCAATTTCTAGTTATTATTTTCCTAGCCACTGCTAGAATAGACCATAACAAGGGAAGCTTAACCTTTTTAACACTTTGAGGTACAGGTGTGTTGAATAATATAAGAGATTTAGAAATAATGAAATTATCTGTAAAAAGAGCCTGCAAAAATTCATTAATTGACTTCCAGTATTCTTTCAATTTTATACAGTCATAAAACATATGAGCCCAGTCAGCATTAATTTCTACATTACATCTCTTACATAGATTATCTTTATTATTTATTTTATTCATCATCAAAGGTGTATAAAAAGTTCTATGTAAAAATTTCCATGTATAAAGTCTCCAGACAATGGAAGACATAGTTCTATAAGCAGATTCCAATATATATTGTTTATCTTGTTGATTTGGTGGGTCCCCATTAATAGAAGTAAAATAATTCCAGTATGAATCTACACTGTAAAATGTTTCTTGTCTGATAACTTTATGTATGTATGAAAGTTTACCTTTATCAGAAACTTTATGTTGTAAATTTAATATCAAGTAATCAATCAGTGTTGGAATAGATTCTTTAACAGTTATAGACATTAAATCTATTTTATTAATGAGATGTTGTCTAAAGGTCTGAACCTCTAACCAGCAAGTTTCTCTTAGATCAAATTCTTGTTTTAAGAAATCTAGATTTTTAACTTTATTATCAGATATCAACTGATACCAGTACTTTAGATCATTATCTATAGCTAAATGAGTTCCTTCAGAAGTAGATGACAAAAGCATACCCTGAGTATACATTATAGGAAATACAATAAAATTCCATTCCTATACTTAGGGTGCATGAATATAAAGTTACAATAACTAATAATAATATTTAATGGGTAACAAACCATATGTTTAGGTGTAATAGGTGAAGTACAAAATTCCTTTAGTAACCATAACATGGAGTTATTTACAATCATATTTTTATGTGTTAAGGAGATTTTCATGAAGTGTACACTAATTAGCTCCCAATAATCTTTCCATTTTGTGACATATGACTGATCTATTAATAAAGTAATAACTTTTACAATAGAAGAGATAGTATATAAATTAAAGTCTGGAAAAGAAATATCCCCTTGAGACCAGCTATTAGTATGTTTCTTTAATGCAATCCTAGGTCTATTAGGTGCCCATAAGAAATTTAACATTAGTGTGTTCAGTTTCTTGATAATTATTTTGTAGGTGGAAGTATTATTGATTGTATTAAGTATAAAATCTTGGGGAATATTATCATTTTAATAATTGTAAGTCTCTCCTCCATAGTAAAAAAACATATTATTCCAGGTATTAAAAAGATTTTGTATATTAAGAAAACATGTATTATAATTATTATATATAATAGATTTAATATCTTTAGATAGTATTATACCTAAATAAGTTATCTGACCTGAACTGGGTACATATTTAGTAAAATCACTAATGAGAATATTTTTCTCGTATATATAGGTAGTATTTTAGTTTTTCTTCATTGAATATTAAACCAGAAATACTTTTAAAATTCATCATGTTATCAAATAGAGACTGTATAGAAGAATTAGATCCTGCTGATGTAATTAGAACATCATCTGCAAAAAGTTGAATTTTGGATGTTGTATTTTCATCTATTTCAAAACCCTCTATGTCAGTACTGTTTCTGATCAAATTAGCCCAAGGCTCCATTACTAAAGTGAATAATAGTGGAGAAAGTGGACATCCTTGTTTTGTACCTTTAAGAATGGGTATTTTTGTGAAACATATGTTCCTACCTTAATATAAGCCAACATTCCTTTGTATAAATGTTCAATTAGATTTACAAATGCATCCGAGAAGTTTGTGCACTTCATTAAGGTAAACAGATAGTCCCAACTTACTGAATCAAATGCTGAACTTATATCAAGACTAATAAGTGCTAAATCTTTCTTTTTCCTATTTACAAAATCTATTAATGTTAAAGTTCTTCTTATATTATCAAAAGTATTTCTATTTACAATGAAGCCTGTCTGATCTATATCTATAATGCCGGAATGATTGTCTTCAATCTATCAGCAAAGATATTCATAAACATTTTATAATCAACATTAAGTAATGTGATGGGCCGATATGAAGAACATCTAGTTGGATCTTTATTAGGTTTTAAAATTGGCGAAATAAATGTATATTGCCAATATGGGGGGGGGTTATTAACTCAGTTTGGGCCAAAATAAAAACCTTATGTATTAATGAATATGTATTTTTAGAAAGGATTTTATATATATCTGGTATAATACCATCATTACCTGGTGCTTTGTTTGATTTAAGCTTATTTATTTGTGTAATAACTTCTGTATATGAAATACTCTTGTCCAATAGTTTAATCTGTTGTTTATTAAGCTTTTTATTCATATTTGTGGTTATAAACTCCTTTATTTTATCTTTAAGTTCCATGTTAATATTATTATGGTTAATTTTGTGAAAGTGATTTCTAAATTCATCTAGTATTTCTGGTATACTAGAAACATTCTTCTTTTTCCTTAGAGAAAAGATTTCTTTGATATGGTTTTGTTTATTCAACCTTTTTGTTTTATTTTTAAGTCTATGTAAGTATTTGGGGCTTATTGAATAAGACAAAAACTTGTATTTCTCTAAAGTTATTTTATCTTTATGAGTTAAAATTTCTTTGTATTTCTCATTTAGTTTGTTTATTTCTTCAATAACTTTCTTGTCCATAATATTTTCTTTATTATTATGTTTATAAGAGTCTAATTTACTTTGAATATCTAACAATTCCTTATCCCAAGATTTCCTTTTATTATTATACCATCTGATACTTTGTCCATATAGATATGATTTTAAGGCATCCCAAACATAAACAATGGAGACTTCAGGAGTGTTATTTATGTCTAAAAAATGTTTTACTTCTGAAAGTATATATTCTTTATAGTCTTTTAGTTGAGTTAAGTATGCTGGTATCCTTTGATCTGAACATTATGAGTATTTTTTATCATGAATTCAAAACAATTGAATTATGATCAGATATAGGACATGAAATGATTTTGGAATTAATTAAATCTGTTACCATCTGGTTAGAAATAAAGACCCTATCTATTTTTGAATAAGTTTTGTATCTGTTAGAAAAAAGGTGTATGGTAATGATTTTGAATCTATCTGATTATTAATATCATTCAAATGATAAGAATTAGCAAAATCCTTTAAATGTTTTGCATTAGATGTAATTCTTCTCTTTCCTATAGTGGTAGTATCACTTTCATGTAGTATACAATTAAAGTCACCAGCTAAAATAATATCTCCTATAGAGAATGATATGATCTTATCAAGATGATGTTTCACTGTATTAATACCAATTCCAGGTATCCAATATACATTAATTAAAGTGTAAGTCTTCCCATTAATTTGTATTGTAACCATACAAAACATTCCTTTGTCATCCTGATAAGATTTAATGGTTTTAGGAATGGGCATACTTTTATTCCATAAAATAGCCACTCCTCTTTTTTTCTGAGTGTGCTCTGAACTAACCAATACTGTATATTTGTTTGTGGCTAGTTTATCAATATCTTTTTTCAAGAGATGGGTTTCTTGTAGGAAGACTAAGTTGGCCTTACGTAAATTAATGTATCTTATTAGGCTTGCCCTTTTACATGGATTATTCAATCCATTAATGTTTAAAGAAATTCCTTTTAAAGATGTCATTTGGCATTTTAAAACTTAAGAATCTTATGATCAAAATAACAAATAACAAGATAAGTAATGTTACATCTCCTCCTTTAGGTGTACCTTTAAATATAGCTGTATTTATTGAATCTCTTATGGGATTTCAGATAGGATTCAATTTTGTTTGTAGTGACAATGAATGTACAAAATATATTGTGGATGTCAAACTATATACAAATAACAATGAACAAGTGAAAATAATGTAAGGATTAAACCTTGCATCCAGCCTGGAGTTATAAACTCCAACTTAGAGTAGTATTTACCGCTCAAGTTAAT
>NC_056732.1:992485932-992495932 GCF_019279795.1 Protopterus annectens | reverse complement strand
TATGAAACAAAACATTTCTTTGCACACAGAGAAAAACTTTGATTAAATCGTTTTCAAAATATTTATTGCTTCTTGGAAATGCAGGAACTATATTTAAAAAGATTAATAATAAAATAAAATGATGAGAGAGAAAAAAAAACATAGTACAAATCATTTGTTTTTTAGTCTCTTCTTCTTCTCTGAAGTCTTCCACGAAGTTTCTGTTGCCAGTCTCTTTAACGAAGGACTAGCCCATTCCATTTCTTCTATTTTTTCCAAAATCTTATTTTTTGATAAACAGTAAAGCAGAGTCTAAGTCATCGAAAATTTTAGGACCATCAGGAAGGAAGATTTTAAGCTTGGCAGGAAACAGAATGTATGTTTTAAACTGTGCTTTTTTAAGCTCCCTTATTAGTGGCAAAAAACTTTTCTTTTAGCTAATACCATGGAAGAATAGTCATTGTCAAAACGCACAGTTGTTTCATTAATCTTAACAGGAGCTTTAGCCCAAGCAGATTTAAGAACCATCTCTTTATCAAAAGATGATAGAAATCTAACTATAACTGATCTAGGATAGTTTTTGTTAGAGTTAGTATTAGCTATAGATCTATGCGCTCTTTCGATACCAAAAGAGAATGCTTCTGGTAAATCTAAAGTTTTAGGGAGCCATGTTGTTAAAAAAGAAGTAATATTGTTACCTTCAATATTTTCTGACAGTCCAAAAATCCTAATGTTATTGCGCCTAGATCTATTTTCCTGGTCATCCAGCTTTGTTTGTAAATGTGTATTTTGTTTCAGCAGAAACTCAATGTTGATTTCCTCTTCTTGTATTCTATTTTCCATGTCATTCACAGCTTCTTCTATGCCTGTCATCTGGATCTTCTGTTGTTGCAGGTCCATATGTAACAAGTCTATTTGTTTTGTAGTTTTTTTCTATGAAAGTGTCTATTTTAGTATCCATTTTATCCATCTTAGCAGTAAGTTGCTGGACTATAATTATCAGAGACTGAAGTTCTTTCTTGTTGCTGGAGTCTTGAGAATTTGTCTTACTGGAACTCATTTCAGACTGATAAACTGACAGGAAGATTTCCAAAGTAATTTCTGACAGGAATATTATTAAGATCTGATTTCCTGAGCTCATTTACAAAAGCATGTAATTGCTTTCATCTACTTAATGTCAGCAGCCCTTGATCTGGTGAGACACTAAAGTATAAACAGAAGTGGCAATGGCTAAAGAACTGGAGTAATTTAATCAATTCACTGCTGTTTTTAAAAGATGTTCTATGTACATTAAAGAATAGTAAATCAGTGTCAGGGCCTAAGTGCACAGATATGGTTTTTGTAGCTGCTAGGCACTTAAAACTGCATAACAACCTAATATAATATAAGTGCATACTTAAGTCACAGTATTCTGCTATCTCTTTTTAAGTAACTTCAGTATTTTTTGTATTATAGATTGTGCCATTCTTCACAAGGTTTCATGATACAGAAAAAGGGGAAATATGCATAATAAGAACTTTTTATTTCTTTACATGTTGCTTGCTACAAAACATCAAGGACACAAAACACACAATCAAACAATGGGAAAGAAGTGGAATGACAACTTTTCTAAAAATATCTTCTCCAACATTACTTCCAGAAGTGGAAGGAGCTCATTTTTTTAAATATTTTTTTACTGTCTTTACCTCCCATTAGCAGCCCTCTCCCAGCCAACGGGTCCATTTATTCCCAAAATTGGGGTGGATATTAACATAAAAGGGCCGTCACTCAGACAGCCATCAGTGGTGATTTGATAATTTTTCTATTTTGTTTTTTATGCTCTAACTTCCTTCAAGGACCTGTCAAAGTCATGCAGAGGGGGTGCAGTAGGCTAATGGTAAAGGGCATTCCCTCACTTAACAAGGGGTATTCCCTGCCAGCATCCTGTCCCTCCTCCCAAAGCATGAGCATTAGTCTTGCTGGCCTCCATTAGAGATTTGCACTACCCTTAGTGAGCACAACCCCACCATCCTCAAGGACAGGCAAGCATTCCAGGCCCATTCATTCCTTTACCATGCCAGAGCTGCAGATCAAACCAGTGCTCAAAGGTCACAGTTGTTAACCATCCCTCTGTGCCCCAGAGCCGGGCTGCATTTCATAATATTAGATTGTTTCAGTGGGCAACCTACCTGTCTGAGAGATACGGAGGAAACTTGTCTCTAGATCAACTTGCACTTTTTTCTATCTTTTGTGTCAGTGACTTTAATTAGGTGGAATGGCCACTTCCAACTTTTTCTTTGATTCAAATGTTCATAGATCCTTAAACCTTCTCCGTTGTCAAAGTGTTCCACACTAATGATGGACATTACGTTTAAATAGCCAATGAAAACCACCAGGAAAGCAGGATACCATTTTATAAATTGTGAACAATCATTTCTTTGGAATTGTTTCTTCTGATTTTTTAACATTTCATTTGTTTATTTACTGAGTGAGCGTTAAAAGCTTTTCTCAAGCACTGCTCTATATTTTTGCGAACCGAAGTCTGTAACTAAATTTTATTAATCTGTTTTGAGAACCTCTTAATTTTACCTGTGTGTTTCATGGCAGCTTACATTCTGTCACTAAAGAAGGACAGAGATTAGATGAGTTCAGGCTATAGCAAATAGCTCCTGTAAACAGAAACCTAGTGATCAATTCCAGGTAAGGATCACATGGCTGCATCTGGCCATTTCACTGCCATATGGCCATGCTGCCATTATGTGCTAACATCCTACATACTTTTGTTCATTTACAAATCTGCTTTATTTTTTTTCCGTGTGTATTAGTAAATCTATGTCATGTACTTCCTTCCTTATCTAAAATATACAACAGAACCTAGGACATGATGGTGAGCAGTTCAGGCAGCTCACACACATGCAAACACATTCCCCAGGATTCAGTAAGCTTCCGTGCAGGAATAGCTTATTCCTGCATAGAAATGACCATTTAAGAGCAGCACGACAGCATACCATGCAAAGTTATAAAGGCATGCTGCCTCTGCTCCTAAACTAACATGGAGCATGGACGAGTGCAGGGGGTGTGTCTGAGAGCAGAGCTCTCACAATATACACACCCCTGCACTCAAGAATTGCTGTTCGACAATTACAATGAGCGAGAACACTCATAGGGGGTTGCCACCTCTTCAAATGCCCAAAGTGGGACTGTTAGTCTACAAACGTGATATGTTGCAGGACAAAACCCACCCACAGCCACTGCAAAGATCAAAGCCCAACTTTCCAGGAAAACCCTATGCTCATAGCAACAGAAACACACCAGGATTTCTGTCAAGTGTGCAGATGCACACAGAAATCCACAGCGATAAATGAAATCTGTCCCTTCTTAGAGAAAATAACATTAGAGATATTTTGTTTATCAAACTGATTTAATTTAACCATAGCTGCACTTGTTTGCCCATTGCTTAGCTACGCATACTCTAGCTTAAATGGTACAAGAAGGTAAATAGCAAGATACATTCAGCA
Source organism: Protopterus annectens (assembly GCF_019279795.1). Classification (NCBI taxonomy): domain Eukaryota; kingdom Metazoa; phylum Chordata; order Ceratodontiformes; family Protopteridae; genus Protopterus; species Protopterus annectens. The sequence continues at coordinate 992,492,456 of NC_056732.1, read as the reverse complement.
GAAGCAGTACGGCAATAGAGTAGTAGTTAGAGTGTTTGCTTTGTGAGCAGTCATTGCTGGTTCGATCTTCACTGTAGTAAATTCTATTTTCAATGTGAAAGCAATTCATGAACATTTTTTTTTTGCTGTATAGCCTACTAAATAACATGCATTTGTGAACTGGAGTACTGCATTAAGTGCAGATGTGAGGTGTCATTGTAATAATGTGGTAAAATCCACAGATAAACACAAGTGCCCCATACAGTATACGTACACATGAATCAGGGATACTAAACAAAGTTATAATGTGTAATGAATGATAAATCAATGCCATACAGCAAATAGTGTAAAAAATGTATAAAGTGTCCAACTCTACCACTTTCCCAAGACCCATATTTCTTTTCTTTCTAAATTACTGTGGGGGTAAGCAGGAGTAAGCACTTTTAAGCAGTAGTAAGCGAGTTTAATCCTGTTTGTGCTGGGGTAAGCAATGCCTACACAGGATAAGCAATTTAGAGGCTGAGTGTAAGAATATTTAACCGGAAGTTAGCATTGCTTACCACTGCGCAAACCCACTTAAAAGTGCTTTAATTACTCTGTATCCAACAGCCCTTGTTCTGCCCAGCAACAAAATAATCAACCTTTGCAGGTCTCAAACCCAGGACCCTGTACACCATAGCCAAAGTGATTTACCACTACGCCATACCAGCTGTACATAAAATTAAGCTATACCCAAACAGATCCTCACTATAGCAAAATCACAATTTACATGTGAAAGGAATTTATAAACAATTTTTTGTTGTATAACCTACCAAATAACATATATATGTGAAGTGGAGTATTGCATTAAGTCCAGATGTGAGGTGTCATTGTAATAAAGTGATGAAATTCCCCCCCAATAAACACAAGTAATGCATATAGTGTACGTACACATGAATCACGGATACTAAACAAATATATAACATGTAAAGAATGATAAATCAATACCAAATAGCAAACAGTGTGCAAATTTAAAAATAAGATCCACTAAGCATTGCACAGCTCTGCTTACCAGGTGTAAGCAATGCATAGCCCAGCTAAATAAATTTCCCCATTGGTATGCCCCTTTAAGCAATGCTAACCTTAGGTAGGCAGGTTTGCCCATAGCTTAGCATTTTCAAAACCATCCAGTCACACAAAGTGCAGGAAATCGACCCTATTTTAACCCCAGAGGTGGGAATACATCTCATAACTAGTTGCAGCTTCCTCCAATAGGCTCAATTGCTGGTGTCGGGGAAGGATTGCGCTTCCAAGTGCAGCACTGGGGCATCCAGGAGTCCAAGGTTATAGCAGGACTCCTGGTAAAAGACCATGAAGAGAGACTGCTGCAGGACCAGTACCAAGGTTCCCAATATAAAGCAGAAGCCTGGGACTGTCTCGCCCATGACCTCACCAGTGCCACTGGCATCCCTCAAACTGGTGAGCAGGTCAGGCATCACTATGCCAACCTTAAACAGAGGAAGAGGGAGCAATTGGATTAGTGGATCCAAGAAGCTAGGCAGGGTGATGTCCCGGCAGTGTGTAAGTACTCATTCTACTAAATGTTTAATAATTGCCTAGCTCATGTATATCATGGAAAGGTATGGCTAAATATTCCTCTTATGTCTCTGACAGCTGCAGCAGAGCAGGCTGTGAATCAGGAAGCCCATGCATGTATGCTGCAAAGGCTGTGTTGTGAGGCAGGTTATTAATAATCTTGCATGTACTGTCATAAGAAATAAATCTAAAAGTAGTAGAAAGTTAATTGCCAGTATAAAACCTGTATTGTGTATGGAATGTACTGAATAAAACAGACAATATGGCAAGAAGAGTCTCATATAGGTTGTATGTAAATAAAAGGGTAACAGCCTGGCAATAAAGGTCTAACTCCTGGACTGCTTGCGTTTACTCTGGTATCATATGGTAATGTAGTGTTGCATTCTCTTAATAGTACTGTTCTATTAAGCACTGTTACCCACACTGTGCTACATAAATAAAGTGTGTAGGAATGTCTGTATATGACTGTTGTAATCACAAGGTCATATTGTACAACTGAGGGAGACTTAGACAGAAAACAATGAAAAGATACACAACAAAATCCAAATAGCACACTCAACTGTGACATAAACTGTCGTATTTTTAGCACACACAGCAATGGTTCGAATCCTGGGAGTGGTAGTAAGCTGTATGCATAATAATACCCCTCAACTGTACAGATTTTGTCAGAAAGTTCAGGTAATTGGCTTACATTTCCTGCCTGTCACCTTGTCCCCCTGGCAAATCAGTGGGATGATCCCAAAAATTTAGGCAGCAAATAATGACATACAAATGATTGTCAGACATCATAACCGTCAGAAATATATCTATAAGAATAAACCTGTCACTCTAGCAATTCACCAAATTGTTATAAGAGTAATATGCAAATTATGTCCCATCTCTACCCCCCATGTTATGAAGCTATGACCAGAGTGCGTGCAGTAACAAAGTGAGACATATGTGCATAATAATAACGTGGAATCTGATAATATGTGTGGCAACATTCAGGTAGTGTTAACAAACATTCCCTCCACAGGTCTGTCAGATAAGAAAACTGTGCCTGGAAATAAAAGATTGAAATCCTGGATTAGTACTATTTATCTGGGATTGTATGGCAGTGTTAGTGTTGCAGTTTCTCTGAATAATAATGTATTACTCATCACTGTCACCAACAATGTTCTACTTAATACAACTGTCTAGGTATCCCTGTATAAGACTGCTGTAATTACAAGGTCAGATTGTAAAACCACGAGAGACTTTTAGACAGAAATCAGTAAAGAGATACACAGAAATATCTAAATAGCACACTCAACTGTGACGTACACTGTTTTATTTTTAGCAGACACAGCCATGGTTCAAATCCTGGGAGTGATAATAAGCTGTATGCAGAATCATACCCCTCAACTGTACAGATATGTTCAGAATGTCCAGATAGTTGGCCCATATCTGCTGCCTGTTACCCTGTTCCCCTGGCAAATAAGTGTGATGATCTCTGAAATTTAGGCAGTGTTTAATGACATATAACTGACTGTAAATATTGACATCATCTGGCCATGGCACTGGTCACCAGCACGTCTGGGGCCCACCCCGGGACCTCCTCAATCACTGGTTCTGGACCACCTTTGGGTGGAACTGTCTCAGAGGATGGGGCTCCCCCTGGGAGTGGGCATGGACAGAAAATTGTCACCCATCGTCAGGTCCGGGGTCTGGTGCATAGCAAGTTCTGCAGGGAGCTTGAAAATCAGCTGCACTAGCTTGAGGACTATGTGGTGAATTTACAGGGTAAGCCTGCCCCTCCTACCCAGCCCCCAGCACAGCCAACTTCAGGGCCGTGAAGGTGCCGTGGTGACTCCCCATGGGTGGGGACCTCAGTCCCACTGTTTCCATTTGGGGGCTCATGGGCTTCCGACTTCCAAACACCGCTCCCCATCCAAGGTGTTTAACCCCCACATGTGCCATATACTGCCCCTGTATGCTGTCTTGTCTGTCTTGCCTGTCATTCTACACAACCTACCTCCTCAAATATACCTACTATCCATCCCCAACATCCCACTCTCACCTTAAAAAAAATAAACAAAATGCAATCTGTTCCCCTAAATTTTTCCCCATACATAGCTGTCCATTTTGCACACGTGTCCACTGGACACATGTAATCTCATCTAACTGGCTTCACAACATATTATTGTTATCCTCACCATTCTGTCAGGGGTTTGAGTGTTCAAATCTACCTCTGAATCAGTGTATATGCACAGCTGTTGCTGTAGAAGAAATGGGCAGCTATGGACCTTCCCTACACCCATCCTTTACATCCCTAGCTATTTAACCTAATGTCTTTCCCTCTTTGTGCCCCTTTTTCACCAATTTCCTATCACTCCTTTTCCTTTTCTTTTAAAGAAATTAGTGCAGGGGTAAGTGGGAGTAAGCACTTTTAAGCAGCAGTAAGTGGGTATAAACCTTATTGCCCAGAGGTAAGCAATGGCTACACAGGATAAGCAATTTAGAGGCTAACTGAGTGTAAGAATATTTAACCAAAAGTCAGCATTGCTTACCATCACACAAACCCATGTAACCCCGCTTACAACTCTTAAAAGTGCCTTAATCACTCTGTATCCAACAGCCCTTATTCTGCCCAGCAACAAAATAAACAGCCTTTGCAAGTCTCAAACCCAGGACCCTGCACACCATAGCTAAAGTGATTTGCCACTAAGCTATGTCAGATATAAATAACCCTGATGTTTTCTCAAACATATCATCCAGCACAGTCATTCAACATTAGATGAAATCTATTTATATATGTAGATGTATGTATATATATATATATATATATATATATATAATCTATATATAAATATATGTATACATCTCTCTCTCTCTATATATATATGTATGTATATATATATCAATATATATGTATGTATATATATATATATATATATATATATATATATATATATATATATATATATGTATATACATATAGATAGATAGATAAAAGAACACAACAAATACATATTTGACCAAAGGCACCATTAATGGGGGTGAGGGGGCCGAATTTAAGTACATCTTATAATTATTGATATTATCCCCTCCTCCACAGCCAAACCGATCTGCCTTGCAACACAATAGCAATACTTGCAAGTCTCGTACCCAGGAACCTAGACAACATAGCCACAAGAAGTTAACAGTAATCCATCTCATCTGTATGATATCAGGATGGTATCAATAAGATATGCAGACAGTCTGTGTAGATATATATATATATATATATATATATATATATATATATATATATATATATATAAATACATATATATGTATATACACATAAACACACATATACATATACATATATTACTACGCATAGATATGTATAGAAAGATACATATTTAGTGGGTGCACAGCATATTGAACAGACAGTATTCCTACACTTGCCACCTTTTAAAATGGACAGTGTTTGATTCTCTCATACAAAAGATAGTTATTGCATGAAACATATACCCACAGAGAAGTCAAGGGATATGACACCAGACACAGGTTTGCATGCATAAGAAATGTCTGTGTACTATTTCAGTTGTATATGCCATTTCATATAGCTGTTAGGTGTTTGAAATATATATTGAGTAAAGCAACTCTCAAGCAAAACATTTTATACAGTAATCTGAAAGCATAAGATATGTTGTTGTCCAGGCCAAGGCCTTGCAGTAGTACAACAGTAAAGAAACACTGGCACAAAAGATAAGAATCAATCAACAGTAAGTAATGCAAATATAGTGCAGCAGCCTCCAATTATACTCTGTACTCAAATCCTAGGGGGAAAAGAATTAAGTTGTCACAGTGAAGATGTATCTGTTACATAAAAATGCTTAACTTAAAACATCACTATCATACTGACAAACAGAACTCTCTGTAAGACAGTAAGCACTAGCCCACCAATGTTCCCAAGGTGAAATGTATGACAATGTACAGCCATATACCTTAAGGTGTCTTACTACTGATATCCCTCACATGTTGTAACAGCCTAGGTTATATATGATGCATACCCCTCCATCATAGATTGACTTACAAGGGCATATGACAGTGTTGCATACACTGACCTCTGGACTGTACAAGGACACACACATTTTGTCCAGCTGTAGCCCACACATATATATGGACCCTACCCCAAAATATGTGTGGGGGTCCACAACATCACTGGAATGATGGCAGGAATACCAGCACGACATAATGATAGGCCACTACTTAACAACCTCTTACTGCATGACATATGGACAAAGCCTGGTATATAGGTGGAGAACAGAGACTGGAACACAGGGCTATATTTGCAATAATGTTGTTATACACTGAGAAAGTTGCTGGTGTTACAGGACTGGTTGCAACATACCCTTATTCAGGAATATGAAGTCAGAATCTCAAATGGATGTAGCCATGTACTGATAGCACTCAACAGACAGAATGCCAGTGACATATCTGAGACAAGACCTGTGTGGTGAGTAGACAAAATATAAAAGCCAATCCTCTGGCCATAACATGGATATGTCCACAGTTGAGAGTTATGCAGACAGACGGCATTCCATGCTAAACTAGTATGTACACACAAACCCTGTAAAACTAGCATTATACAATGCATATAACAACAATACTCACACTGTATGTAGGTTTGGAACCTTATACAAATATGTATTTGGCCTGTATCTGCAAGTACTGTTGTAAGAGGTATTGCTACCTGCTGTCTGTAACACTGCTACCCACACACAGGAAGGATGTCCTTCATACAGGAAAGGTAAAGGGATAACGCCCACATGATTTAGTAATTTATAGTAGTGGGTTGCCATGACAGTGGTAATTGAAAGTGCTACACAGCTGGCTGCATGCAGGTAGCAAGTGGTGGACACTGATTGGTACAGAGGCAATCACCTGATCATGTGCATCACCTACAAAATCCATGCTGCAATATATTCAAAGCAACTAAATCCCTGTAGTGGAGAGAGACA
>NC_056732.1:992463432-992480932 GCF_019279795.1 Protopterus annectens | reverse complement strand
TGTGCAGTACCTGTGTAGGCAATTCCTGGACTATGCATAAGTGTGGCCCATGGGTAAGGGTAATCAGACAGGACACTTGTTCCACAGGAACCATCAGCCAGAGAGCTCTCTACAGGTAGTATATGCATAACATCAAAAGTCCCCAAAGGCATGCATTGCAATGTGTACTGGTGTACCAAGACCAAGTTGAAACCTACAGACAGTATCAATTAAGATACATGTGCTGCACAACTAACACCTCACCCCACCTCAGGCCCACCATCCCTATCTGTACCTTGCTGGTTCCAATGTACACCTGTATGTTTGCCATTCATTAGCAGGACTAAGCCGCGGCACATGGTGTTCAGAGTTTGGGACACTGACACACATGTGTGGGCCATAGTTGTCAAGCATCTGCAAAATGTTGAGGATGGTGGGGTAAAAGTCATCCTGAAACACAACAATGCACTGGAAGCAGAGATCCAAAGCTCACTAAGAAGGAATGTATCTGCACACAGTCAAGGTCATGAATTGTAGGTAGACATGGTGTCCCGGGCTGTGTGCTACACAGCAGCTAAATGAGGAATTAACCCGCACATAAGGCAGCTGTTTAATCTCAGCCTTACCACAGGATACGTGCCCAAGGAGTGGTGCACAGCAACTGTGGTCCCACTCCACAAAGGCGTGCCTCTACGGACCCTGGTAATTACTGCCACGCATAAGCTTAACAAGTCTAGTCTGCAAAGCTATGGAGAGGATCATAATGGAGCCTCATAAACAAAGATATAGGGGACTTGCAGACATTGGACCCGACCCGGTTTTGCTCATCACAAGGGCAGATCGTGCCTTTTGAACTTTGTCGACTTCTTTGAAACAGTCACCAAGGCCATTGATGAGGAAAGGCAGTCCATACAGCCTACCTTGACCTTTGCAAAGGTGTTTCACACAAGGGCACTCCACTGGCATTGTAGAAAAACTTACCAGTTTAAATGTAAACCCATATGTCACAAGATGCTGGGTTGCAAACTGCTTAAGGGACAGAACCCACAGGGTTAGAGTTGCTGGCGCCATGTCAGACTCCAAGCGGTCACAAGTGGTGTCCCACAGGGTTTCGGTCGTCCTTGGCCCCTATTGTTCGGCATCTACTTCTATGTGTTTCAACATGGAACATGACTACAAACACATTGCACAAATTGTTGTACAATACGATATATGTCCCAACAGTAGGCCTCCTGTAGACATACCTGTTGAGTTGTGTGATCAGATTGTTGCTGCAGATATGGTGGGGGGGGGCAGAGATGTATATTAACAACAACTATGTCCTTGCAGTATGAGGTCCTCAGACCTGTTTTCCTCTTTATGTCTTTCAGGCGCAATGTCTCAGGGGAGACTACCAATCTACACACCACAGGAAAATGATGTCATCATTACATACTTGGTGCAGCACTACCAGACACTGTTTGGACGTACAGCCCATGATCTGCAGGAGAGGACCGCCCTGTGGAACGATCTTGTCCACAAGATAAAGGCTGTTGGACTGCATAACTGCAGTCATGAGCAGGTCTGACATCAGTGCACTGATCCGTCGGTGAGCTGCTGCAGTTAGGAGGGACCAGCTTGCCACAGGGGGGGTTCATGCCATCCAGCCCCCCCCGACAAATGCTGGGGAGCTCCTCGCCAGCCTTGGGGCACCTTCCCACCCACAAACACAAGACCTGGCGGAGAGCATTGTGGAGGTGGGTGCTACCCACAAAGTGGATGAGAATTGTGCAGGTAAGGCCACAGGGCACATCAGTAGACCACAAGTATCAGCATCCATCTGCATCTGTAGAGTTTAATCATGCATATGTGAGATGAAATATATATAGTCTGTTGCTGCATTGTAGCAATATACAGATGTGCATAATATGTAGTATTGTGGGTTTGTACTGTTGATGTACTGTAATGCTGCTTCCACCCTGTACCAATGCCACAGGTGTGGCTACTGACATCACATCTCTCACACAGCTATGTAGGTCCTTCTGGTATACCTCTGGGGCAGCAGCCTGTAGCTGGGGAGTATGGTGTTTGTTCAGGTTTGCCAATACACTGGCTATGTTATGGCCATGGTATATTCCATGCACACATTTAACACACCTACCCATAATGCATGCTGTACATGTTCACTTATTGTTGCTGTTAACTGCACTGCATCACAGTGGTCACCATGGTGGCATATCTGAATGGTATGTAAGAATCCTGCAATATAACTAACAACCTGACATTCCAAGATGTGTGCACAAAAATGAATATAATGGTGGGACAAATGGCCTGCAGTAGGGACATGTCTGAAACATCACCTTTATACAGTGCTACAACAATGTATACACCACTATTACAATGGCAACTGTTACAGATCTATACAACAGCATATGACAATACTGCATTCCACAACCCTTACAACCTGTAATGTGGTCCAAACATGAGCAATGAATGTGTAATATGGAATCCTAAGTTAGGACAGCAAATATGGGAATACATACCTTCACAAACACTGGAAGCAAATGTGTGCATACACTTCAAATAACATATTGTGGAAGCAGCTTTTGCAGTACTGACAGCATGCACTCTTCATGAGTATGGACCTTCCAGCAAATACAGGTCCTCAACATCACACCAAGAAATGGTCTGCTGTCTAAGATGTTTGACCATCAAATGTGCCCACTTACCTGCAACAGAGGCAGCCATGGCTTGCACACATCTTACAAGTAATGGAATGGATTCCATACCCACCAGGTAGCACCCAGGGGTTGGACATGTAGCCTTACCCCACCATTGCATATACCATGGCAAACAGTTCAGACAGTTATGTATGTGGCGAGGATGTTTGTGACAGGATTAATGGAGAATATAAACAGATGGCCATTCAAAGCAGATGATGACATGTTGCACAGCAGTCATGCAGGCTGCCTAGTAACATGCTGCAACACTAGGGAGTTGAAGACGTGTTTAGCAAGTACTGGTTGTGCAGTACCTGTGTAGGCAATTCCCTGGACTATGCATAAGTGTGGCCCATGGGTAAGGGTAATCAGACAGGACACTTGTTCCACAGGAACCATCAGCCAGAGCTCTCTACAGGTAGTATATGCATAACATCAAAAGTCCCCCAAAGGCATGCATTGCAATGTGTACTGGTGTACCAAGACCAAGTTGGAAACCTACAGACAGTATCAATTAAGATACATGTGCTGCACAACTAACACCTCACCCCACCTCAGGCCCACCATCCCTATCTGTACCTTGCTGGTTCCAATGTACACCTGTATGTTTGCCATTCATTAGCAGGGACTAAGCCGGTGCACATGGTGTTCAGAGTTTGGGACACTGTAAAATGACACACATGTGTAGGCCATAGTTGTCAAGCATCTGCAAAAATGTTGAGGATGGGGTGGGGGTGTCATCCTGAAACACAACAGTGCACTGAAGCAGAGATCCAAAGCTCACTAAGAAGGAATGTATCTGCACACAGTCAAGGTCATGAATTGTGGTAGACATGGTGTCCCCGGCTGTGTGCTACACGAGCTAAATGAGGAATTAAACCCGCACATAAGGCAGCTGTTTAATCTCAGCCTTACCACAGGATACGTGCCCAAGGAGTGGTGCACAGCAACTGTGGTCCCACTCCACAAAGGCGGTGCCTCTACGGACCCTGGTAATTACCGCCCCATAAGCTTAACAAGTCTAGTCTGCAAAGCTATGGAGAGGATCATAATGGAGCTCATAAACAAAGATATAGGGGACTTGCAGACATTGGACCCGACCCGGTTTTGCTTCGTCAAGGGCAGATCGTGCCTTTTGAACTTTGTCGACTTCTTTGAAACAGTCACCAAGGCCATTGATGAGGGAAAGGCAGTCCATACAGCCTACCTTGACCTTGCAAAGGCCTTCGACACAATACCCCACTCGGGTATTGTAGAAAAACTTACCAGCTTAAATGTAAACCCATATGTCACAAGATGGGTTGCAAACTGGCTTAAGGACAGAACCCACAGGGTTAGAGTTGCTGGCGCTATGTCAGACTCCAAGCCGGTCACAAGTGGTGTCCCACAGGGCTCGGTCCTTGGCCCCTATTGTTCGGCATCTACTTCTCAGAAGTACAGGCCAACATGGGAGGACTTTGGCTGACAAAGTTTGCAGGCGACTGCAAACTGGGCGCCATAGTGGAAAGTGCATCGGACACGGATATCCTTCAGAAGGGACTCACGGAAACAGATAGCTGGTGCCAGAGCCATGGCCTGAAGTTAAGCCAAAAATGTATAGTCATACCCTTGGGAAAAACAAGGTAACCCCAAGCTACCATATAGGTGGCAATCCACTAAACACAGAAGAGGTTATCAGGGACCTGGGGACCCAGGTTGACAGTGGCCTTTCTTTTGACACTCACGTTGCTAAAGTGGTTAGAAAGACTTTCTACATTGCCCACCTGATCATGAAGGGATTCACATCAAGATCAAGTGAGGTCATTGTTCCCTGTACTCTTCACTTAGACCAATGATCAAGTACAATGCCCCATTGGGATGTATCTCACCCGACATCTGCAGCAATCGAGAGACCAAAAGTTCCTCACCAAAAGGATAAAGGGACTCCAAAATCTGTCATATGCTGCCAGATTGAAGAAACTCCAGCTCTATTCAGTTGCATACCGTCTGCTCAGAGGTGACATGTGCCTGACATACAAGGCCATGTCCAACCCGGAATTAATGGACATGCTCCACCTCAAAAAATCCAAATCCACCAAAACCACTAGAACAAGCAACTTAAACCTTAGCACGGATATAAATAGGATGTGCTGGAAGGATAGATTTATCACTGAAAGACTCCCTATGCTGTGGAATAAAATCCCGAGCCATGTGAGGCAGAGCACCTCGCTGGCTCTGTTCAAGAGAAATCTTGACCTGTGGATGGGAGATCGTAGGTTTATCCTGGGAATCATCTCTGTGTCACTGCTGGACAGAGGCACAACAAACTAATGGGCACAGTATTTTTTCATATAAGGCGTGGTGTAAGCCACAAAAATTTGGGCTAGGCTTATAAATGCCTTAGGGCAGATAGCCTAGTATAAACCTATGAACCTATGAACCCTGACTCCACAGCAATAGTGACAGCACTGTGTGTCCTCCAAGGTCTGTGCACATGAGTTGACCTTGCAATCATGCAGAGTTGAGGGGCTTTTGTAGGGCAGAGTGACCAAATACTGGCAAATGCAGATGGCCCATGCTAGTATACCCCTTCCAGGAATAGTGATTGTTGTAGTACACAACAGTTGGTGCAACAAACCATCATGATAAGGGTGTGCACACATATGCACCCACAAATTGTATGCATCTCAATCAGCATCTGCACAACTAACACATTTGTTTGATACTGTATTTGATTGCACAGATCATATGTCACATATCAGGTTCATATAATGTTAACATATGCAGTAATGTGGCCCCATGGCATATCAGGGAAGAGGGTGCCATATCAATAAGGATGTGTACACTCCCTATAGCCATGGTAAGGTTTGAAGATTGTCAGTGTGTCAAAGGAAAAATAAACTTCAAAAATGATCAATACACGGCAGGTTCAGGTTAAGGTACTTTAATATTGCAGCAAGGAGACAAAAACGTGCTAATACAGAGTTTGTCTCACTAAAATCAGGAAGTAACTCCATCTTTATACACTTACTAACAAGACATTGCCTACCAAGCTGACATAACAGATCACAAGTTTTAACATCATCATTTCATAGCAGCTGTTTGTCCATGATTTTCTGCTTGCACTATCAATTTTATGAAAAACTTCCTAAGAAAAACAACATGGCCTTGGTGACCACCGGTTAGATACAGCTTCCCACTATGTTATGTTACCATTCAAGGTATTATAGTTAATTCGAGCACAAAGCAAGTACAGACTCTTTAAGCAGTCTTTTGTTTCATGTATCTCTTCTTTTCCACAGCTGTGCATGTTCTCATAACACAAACAGAGCTGATTGTTCATATTCAATCATATTATAGAAAACAGTATTGTTCTATTCATACACTATTCATACATTTTCCTGACCTAGCAGATAATCACTTGCTTCTCAGTACATTTCCAAAAGGCATAAACATGAATTTTGCTGTGCTAGCAAATACTAGGTCAGGGTGCATCTTGCAGTTTCAGAAAGCATACTGTGGTTTGAAAAATCATCTTATAATTTCATACAGAATTAAGCTATACATAAAATAAAATGAAATGTGTTAACTCTTTTAGCTTCCAATAAGCACTAAACATACATATTAATACATATTTCTCTAACATTTCCCCCCTGTTAATACTTTTTATTCTATTTTCAAAAGCATAAACAGTTTGCTTCTTCTCCTAACCTCTTCCATTTCGGATTTGCAATTAAGAGAGTCATTCAGTTTAAACTTATGAAAGCATTTCAGTTTTCAACAACTCTTCAATTTCAGTACTTTGATACAAAGTCTCAGAAACTGATATGTCTATAAAATCTTTGATTAACTTTTTCATGCAGGGAATACCACAACAAATGCATGCTCCTAATAGGAGTAATCCCACACAAATGGCAATCAGGATGTTTATTAGGATGGAACCCCACCCCCCAAACAAATTCTGGAAAAAGTCTGTCAGAGGGTTTGGGCCTGGTTTGGTCATGGTTGACACTTGCTGGATCACCTCAAGATGGTCATTTATCTCATGCTGATTGTCAGGAATATGCGAACTGCATTCTTCTTTGATTAAAGTGTACATACCACCTCTTGCCGCTAGGGTGAAGTCGAGAGCCATGCGGTTTTGAAGCACCGCAGTTCTCATAGCATTTAGTTCATCAGTCACTAATTTGAGAGCAGAAAAAGTTGCATTTCTCATAACTTCGAGAAGTTTGGACAGTTTTCTCAGCTCCCAAATCGATTTCACTGCGCCATATGCAGGGGCTATGCCAGCCCATGATATAATAGTGTCACTCAAGTCCATGTGTGTCAGTTTATCTTTGTTTTTCACGGCGTTATGGTTTCTCCACCCTGCTTCGATTCGTCCCACTGGATTCTCTGGTCTCTTGATTGGATTTCCAGGTTTACTGCTGACCTCTCTGATGTTTCGAATTTTTCCTTGAGGCAAAGCTGCAGTGTGTCGTATGGCCGGAACCAGGTAACCCAAAAAACAACTGCTGGACCAATTCTCAGGTAGCCATTTGTATGCCTTTTTCCTACAAACAAAATAACAATTCTCTACTTTAGTATTGATATATGCTTGCCCTGCATGAAATATTTTCTTGTCAATAATAGAAAGCTGCTTCAAAAGAACAGGAATATGTTGTATTTCACTAACAGTTCTCTTCATTTTCTCAAGATATGAGTCATAGTTTGCATCACAGATAGTTCCTGCCTTATTAGCCTTAATATAACATTTATAAGAAACAGTCACATTGCAATTGCTCCAACCCACCTGAATAGTGTCATTTTTATAAAAACATACAATTCCTTTTTGTGTAACAGGTAGGTATAATGCTATTTTGTCTTGTGATTTCACAGGTGTAGTATCAAAAATAAAGTTTTCCCAGGTCTCATTGACCCCTAGGGGGACAGCAATCATTAATAATCCCCCGTATGCTATTGGTATAGCTGTGCAAATCCAGCAGTTCGAAACATTAAAAGTCTCAGCATACACATATTTAATTGCTTGGTAAGTGTTAAAGTTTGGATGCCAGTCTATGAGTAATGCATCACGTTTGTTCAGTTCAACTCGTGTGGCTGGAAAAAGAAAAGGCCATAGCAAGAAGATCATTATCAGTATAGCTAACAGGATGATCATGCAATTTTTCTGAGGTTGTTCTGCATCCCTGTTTACTCTATACCTGGTCATTTTGTTCTCGTTGTATAACAGTAACAAGGTTTTTGTCCAATTTAAAGTTCTTAACCAATTTACAGTGTGTCAGATGAATCCAGGATGTTCGCTCTGCGATCTTGACTGCAATGGGTGTTGACAGTAGCACTTGGTACAGCCCTTCCCACTTTGGAGAACTCCAATTTCTTTTCTTCACAACCTTCACCCAGACCCATGTGCCTGGGACTACTGCTGCTTCCGATGGTCTGGCTTGTTATTTATCTGAAACAGAATTTAACTGCAGAAGTTTGTTATTAAAAAATCGCCTCATATACTCTGCAAGTGAACTGTCAGCCTCCTGGTCTGCAGGCATGAGGGGTTTCCACTGAGGTGTATAATATGCCCTCCCAAACAGTATTTCAAAAGGAGTTAACCCTTTTGCATTTGGCACAGTTCTCATGCTCAACAGTGCCAGAGGTAGACAGTGCACACAGTTCTTTTGTGTTTCACTAATCAATTTCCTAAGCTTATTTTTCAGAACTCCATTATGCCTCTCTACTAATCCTGCAGATTGGGGGTGGTATGCACAATGTTTTTTCAAAGAAATCCCGAAATAACGGCTCAGTTGTTGTATGGTTTGATTTACAAAGTGTGTGCCATTGTCACTATAGATCTTTTCCGGTATGCCAAATCTAGGAATAATTTCTTTAACAAGGACTTTTGCAACAGTAGCTGCATCTGGATTTTTGGTTGGAAAAGCTTCCACCCATTTGGAAAACATATTTATAATGACAAGACAGTACTTTTTATTTTCACATTTGTTTAGTTCTATGAAATCCATACAGATAGTATGGAATGGATACGGTGGTGTAGGGAAGCTCCCTTGCTTAGGCTTCAGTGGCCCCTGTGCATGATGCCTGTTACAAACATGGCATGCTGCACAAAAATTTTTTGTGTAGTTTGTAAATCCATACATTGTAAACACTCAACTCACTAACTGTGCCATCCCCCCTGTTGAGACATGGCACTGCCCATGGCTCAACAAAGCTGCATATCTAAACAAGTTAGATGGTAAAATTGGTTTTCTTTCTTTGGAGATGTACAGCCCTTTCTCAAGAATTGCTCCTCGTTTTATCCATTTTTGTTTTTCTACATTTGTAGTAAGTGTCTGCATTGTTTTTAACATTTCTAAATCTAAAATCTTAGATGGTTGTAATTCCTCACTTAAAAGAAATACTTCTGAAGCTGAAGCTGCCTGCTTTGCAGCTGTATCAGCTCTCGCATTACCTTTTGAAATTCTATCCTGTTGTTTGGTATGAGCTACGCATTTACAAATAGCTACTTTCTGAGGTAACTGAATAGATTCTAACAAATCTAAAATAAATTGTGCATGATTAATTGGTTTACCAGTAGATGTTATCATTCCTCTATTTTTCCACTGCTGCGCAAAAACATGTACAGTAGAAAAAGCGTACTGACTGTCAGTAAAAATGTTCACATGTTTATCCTTTGCCAAGGTACATGCCCTTGTTAAAGCAATCAATTCTGCTGCTTGTGCAGATAAGTTGTGTGGTAAAGACTTTGCTTCTAAAATCTCAGTATCAGAAACTATTGCACACCCCACTAGATTCTGTCCTGTAGGACCCCTTCTACATGAGCTGTCCACATAGTATGTCACCTCGGCATCATCCAAGGGAACATCCGTGAGATCTTTTCTAGGCAGTGTCTTTTGCTCAATCTCCTGCAGGCAGCAGTGTGGTTTGCCATCTGCAGGAGTTGGGAGCAAGGTTGACGGATTCAAAGTTGTGCATAGTTCAATTGTCATATGAGGTTGGCTCAACAGTATAGTCATACAGGAAAGATGTCTAGCAGGAGAAAGATATGCTACTTTTCTTGCAGTAAAATTATTGCGACTGCATGAGGCACTCTCAACGTGAGAGGGTGGAACAACACTACTGAGGCTGAAGCCTGCACTGCCATTGCAGCTGCGACTACTGCTTGTACACAGTGGGGCAAGTATCACACCACTGGGTCTAGCTGTGATGAATAGTAAGCTATGGGGCGTTGTTTGTCCCCATGTTGCTGTGTTAACACTGATGTCATATAGCCCTGCTTACAATCTACAGTTTGGAAAAATCGTTTATGATAGTTCGGTAATCCTAAAACTAATGAGGATGCTATCAGTTGTTTCAATTTGCAGAAAGCTGATTCTGCTTCTGGTGTCCATTATAATGAATCTTGTGCTGCCATAGGCTTCTTGAATATTAAGTTGGTCAGTGGAGCAGATTCCAAAGCATAGTTTGGAATCCAACTCCGACAAAAATTAGTCGTACCTAGAAAGGACATCATTTCCTTCTTGGTAGTCGGTTTGGGTGCTTGTAATATTGCTGTTTTTCTGTCTTCATCTAATATTCTGCCTTCTTTGGATATTACATATCCCAGGTATTTAACCTGTTTTTTCCAAAGTTGCAGTTTGTTTTTGTTTACTTTGTGTCCTTGAGTGGCTAGAAATTGTAGTAATGCTATGGTACCTTCTCTGCATTCTTGCTGGGTGGGGGCTGCCAAAAGAATGTCGTCTACATAAAGTAAAATCTGGCTGCCTTTCGGTGGGATAAATCCCACCAGGTTACTTGCCATTTCTTGTGCGAATATTGTTGGACTCTCACAATATCCCTGTGGTAGTCACGTGTATGTATACCTTTTCCCCTGAAATGTAAACGCAAACCAATGTTGGCTGTCAGGGTGTATCGGTATTGAAAAAAACGCATTGCTAATATCTACCTCAGAAAAATACTTCTGTTGTGGTTTCAAATCATTTAATAAGATGTGTGGATCTGGCACCGTAGGTGCTCTAGGTATAACTGCGTTATTTACAGCTTGTAAATCTTGGACCATACGCCATTCTCCATTTGCTTTCCTAACAGGAAATAAGGGTGTATTACATGGTGAATCGGGAGATTCTATCAATACTCCTTCCTTAAGTAAGGCTGCTATTATAGGTTTGATTCCTACTTCTGCATCCTTTCTTAAGGGATACTGTCTTTTTTGAGGTCTAAATGTTGACTATGGCATGATAGTGTCTGGTCCTGCTGTTCGAATAAGTCCTACATCTGATTTCCCTGTTGACCAGAGAGTCTCTGGTATGCCTCGTAAGGCTTCTTCATCTTCCTCTAGTAAGAGTGCTACTCAGCTGTCCTCACTTGCCTGCAAGTGCACAGCTGGGTGTGTCTGTGTTATCCAATTCAGCTTCTGTTTTTGTACTCCCTGTTCTGACAGTTCTAATTCTGTCTGTTTTTCCCACCTTGTGACTTTTTCTCCTAGGTCTGCCCATTTCACATTCTTATCTTTAGTTAAACTAACATGTGGTAATCGATTAGATTTGTAAAGTGCTAGGAATTCCTGGGGCAATGAACAGCTAACTACACTGTTTCCTTCTGTGTCCCAGTACAGATTACGTAATACTAATCTGTTAGCATGGTTTCTAAACAGTTCTTGCTCATATTCTTTATCAGGTCCTGGTATGCTACAGTAATATAGAGTACAATGCAACAAATGTTGTTTATCAGTGTCAAGGGAGGGGGATTTACTGATGGCTACATTCATCAGTTCTTCGGTTACTGCCCCTGGACCAGTCATAACCAAGTCCTGACTGTACCAATAAAATGTTTCACCCTCCGGTCGCACCACAAAAGTATCCATTTGTCGCTGTGCTTCCATACCCTGCATGGCTGGAACTACTGCTATGCCAAATATCTGCATAAGGTCTCTGCCCAAAAGATTTACTGGGCATTTTGCAGAAACAACAATTTTGCTTTTCTGGGTCATCCCTGAAACAGGGTCCGTTATTGCTATGTTGTGGGAGAGTGGCTCCCGATACAGCTGTCCATTAGCTGCTTTCACTAATATGTAATCAAGTGATTCTGAATTTTCTGGTAGTTTGGAAGGATGTATCAGGGTCCGTGAAGCCCCTGAGTCACACAGGAATTTGACTTCCCTCCCCTCTACCAGAAATGTAACTTCCGGTTTTGTGTCTGCTAAGTAGAGCTCTAGGCTCAATAATGCCAAGTCTAAAATTTTATTTTCTTCACCATCGGTGATTTCTTGTACTTCCTCTATTTCTTCTATCACATTCTCTACTCCTTCTATCACATTTGTATTTGTCTTTTCTTGGTTATTCCCTTCTAGTGATTCTTGACTATCATATAGTCAGTCCTCGCCCTCCTTGTCTTCCGTGCTTACCTTCTTATTTTGCCTGCAATCCCTTGCCAAATGTCCCTTTTTTCCGCATTTAAAACATTCACCCCTTTTCTTTTTCTCTTTAAACTCCTCTGATCGCTTATCAGATTGTTTGTTTCCCTGGGCATTTTTCTTACCCTTCTTCCCGGACTGTACTACTAAGACTTCTGCTCCATCTTCTACTGCAAATACTTGAGTTTTCTTTTTCTTTTTGCTATTAAAATGCCTTTCAGCATGTCTTGCATATTCAAGTAATGACTGTAATCTACTCACACGATGATCTACCATGTGCTTCATACTAAAACTACTTATGGGTGCAATACTACCCTTCAAAAATGCATTCTTTAGTTACTGCTCATATGAGGAATCATGTGTTTGGTCTTCAGGTACCTGCATTCCACAATGGTTATAAAAACACTCTAATAATCTGGCATAATATCTATCAACAGTTTCACCTTCTTGTTGAATGCATTGATTAATGCAAGTCCAGTCAGCCCTAGGCTTCCATTTCTCAGAGATTCGGTCTGTCAGACCTTTCACTCTGTTATCCAGTTCTGCGTTGCCATGTGGGAGTGGCCTATGTTCTGCGTCACGGGGATTCCACTTGCCACTGATCATGTGCCAATCTGGACCTATGATTTGTCTGACTACTTTCTCTACTTCCTCTCCATTTAAATGGTAACTTAACCTCATGCCCTGTAAGTCTTCTAAGAATTTTCTAAAATTAACTTTCAGATGGGGAATTCCCTCTGTGGCTTTCCGGATGTCTTCCGGTGTCCACGGTCTATACACTAGAAGAGTTGGATCTTGTCCTGCCTGTGGATTTGGTACTCCTATGAGTGGACATATCTCTTCTTCACTCATAGCTTGTGAATTTTTATTTATTTCATACAATTCAATATCCCCTCTTAAGTTACGTGTTCGAGACCTAGTTTCAACAGGATCTCTGACAAATGGTTTTGATTTCGCAGGGACAGTTAGATATAGCGGACGTGGATCAGCTTGTCCACCCACTTCATATTCTGGTAAGGTGAGCAGAGGGGGCGGAGGGGTAGATGCTATTACCAAGTTATTGCCTTCTTTATCTAAAAACATTGCTTTTGAATTTTTAATCTTTTGTTCCCTGCAGTTTGCTTCCTCAAGCCACCTGTGTGCCTGAGGAACTCCCAATTGACGTTGCTTTTTTACCTGACCTTTTGCGTCTGTTTTAAGTTGTTTGACAAGTTTGATAAGTGAAGGTTTATCTAATTTTCCATCAAATTTGTATTTATTAACCCATTTTGTATAGTAACTAACGTTATCGGCATGCTGTAATTGCATATATTTCACGTCTTCGGTTAATGGCTGATCTGGATCTTTTTGTGCACTTATTTCCCATGTTGTCTTAACTTAGTTAGAAATTGTTACGTAACCTTTCTTATCATGTGGTACCACGATTTTCTCTTTTTCACAGATTATCTAGAATAACTGCCTACCTATCCTGTTTCCCTCATCTATGACAAGACAGCAATATTTTTTGTCCCTGATTTATATAAAATCTCCCTGACTAAAACAAATACTGTAACAAGTCCCTGATCTGAAACAAAGAAAAGGTAAATTCCTCCTTACCTGAGCCTCCATGATTGATCGTCTCGCTGGAACCATTGACTCGTCCTCCAATCGCAGATCAGAAACAGTGGCTGGCTTCTTTTGAACGACAATTCAGTCGGAGGTCTTTCAGAGCAGAAGAACCGATGTGGCCTCTTCCCCGTATGGTTTCATGCCACCGGGCCCATCTGACCTGAGCTAGAGCGAGAGTCTTCCGGTCCAAAGGACCAATCTGTCAAAGGAAAAATAAACTTCAAAAATGACCAATACATGGCAACTACAGGTTAAGGTACTTTAATCTTGCAGCAAGGAGACAAAAACATGCTAATACAGAGTTTGTCTCACTAAAACCAGGAAGTAAGTCCATCTTTATACACTTTCTAACAAGACATTGCCTACCAAGCTGACGTAACAGATCACAAGTTTTAACATCATCATTTCATAGCAGCTGTTTGTCCATGATTTTCTGCTTGCACTATCAATTTTATGAAAATCTTCCTAAGAAAAACAACGTGGCCTTGGTGACCACCGATTAGATACGGCTTCTCACTATGTTATGTTACCATTCAAGGTATTATAGCTAATTCGAGCACAAAGCAAGTACATATTCTTCAAGCAGTCTTTTGTTTCATGTATCTCTTCTTTTCCACAGCTGTGCATGTTCTCATAACACGAACAGAGCTGATTGTTCATATTCAATCATATTATAGAAAACAGTATTGTTCTATTCATACACTATTCATACATTTTTCTGACCTAGCAGATAATCACCTGCTTCTCAGTACATTTCCAAAAGGCATAAACATGAATTTTGCTGTGCTAGCAAATATTAGGTCAGGGTGCATCTTGCAGTTTCAGAAAGCATACTGTGGTTTGAAAAATCATCTTATAATTTCATACAGAATTAAGCCGTACATAAAATAGAATGAAATGTGTTAACTCTTCCAATAAGCACTAAACATACATATTAATACATATTTCTCTAACACAGTGTAATTGTATTTTATTGGCCATACATGTGCAGCTGATGATATCTGCAAATCAAACATCAGGCATCCACAATGATGTTTGTCTACATATCATCCCAGGTATGTGTTGGACAAACACATAGGGGCTGTGAGTAGCAGAGCAAACATATCTGACACACATATACACATTCAGCAATGGTGTGTACACCTATGAGGTATGGTGCACATTACATGCTAGGGTGCCGGACAGGTGCACAGCAATACTGTGTACATGGGTGCAGTGTGTTCAGGGGAAGGGCATCACCTACTAACACAACCCATGCATCACAGAGATGTGTAATGTTGGTAACAGGGATTGACTATAGCTGCACTGCATGCTGCTGAGTGCCATATGTCATGCATGTTGACAGATGGGTAATGACAGGTCTGTGTGTAATATCTTTGTGCAATCTCACCTGTAAGTGTGTGTGTGTGTGTGTGTGTGTGTGTGGGGGGGTTAATTTGTCTGTAAGTGCTATCTGGTGGAGTGGAGGGGGATTGATGTATGTAGAATGCGTGTGTATGTGTGTGTGTGTGTGTGTGTGTGTGTGTGTGTTTGTGTGTGTATGTGTGTGTCCACGTATGCACATGTGTGAGTGTGGGGTTGTTCATTCCTCTCAACTTCCCTTATAAATCGTGCAGTAGATGGAAATGGACAGACACATTAGACACCAGGAATACTTTTCTGAAATGTAATTATAGGAAAGCTGATAGAATAATAAAGTCTGCAGCATGAAAGATGCACTGGGAGGGAAAACTAGACACCAGGGATACATTTTTTTAATTGCAATCAGAAGAAAGGTGAAAGAATACCCAAGTATGCAGCACTAAAGATGCAGTGGGGAATTACTAGACAACACCAGATAGTGTTTCCAAATATTAATGTAGTCCACATAAAAAGTTAATAGAACAACAAATCTTGCATCTACTGAACAATAGTTAAGTATGAAACTCCAGTGTGTGACATT
Source organism: Protopterus annectens (assembly GCF_019279795.1). Lineage (NCBI taxonomy): Eukaryota > Metazoa > Chordata > Ceratodontiformes > Protopteridae > Protopterus > Protopterus annectens. Next base: position 992,465,307 of record NC_056732.1, on the reverse strand, counting down.
ATTGACAGACTGTAGTAGCCCATAATATATGGGGGCCATGCTCAAGATGTCTGGACAAAACCAGGGTGAATACTTGATGACATCAGGGTGTCTTTGAAAAATGACTCCAATCAAGTTAAAGAGTTAATGGAGTAACAGGTCATGTTTTGTGATCACTTTTCTGAGCAATTAGAAGAATGATACATTAATGGTTGGTATAATTGATTGTAATTATTCAAGACTGATGCCGGATGGGGAAAATAAGAGAAAAAACTAGGGACATTCTGTAAACTCAGGGACAGGTAAGTAGTATGGTGGAATGTCAGGGAGTGTGTGTGTGTGTGTGTGTGTGTGTGTGTGTGTGTGTGTGTGTGTGTGTGTGTGTGTGTATACTGTTCAGCAATGACGTACAGGTCTTAAAGTGCATTTCTTGTTTTCCCCCCACAGGTGGCAAGGTGGGTCAGGGTCCCTCCTGCATGCAATCTGATGTTGGTTTCCATACAGACACTGAAAATGATGATAGGTGTGTTGAGGCACCAGCGTGGTTATCAGGGGCTGAAGCTCCACCATCGTTTGACATCCCATCCCCACACACAGTCACAATGCCTATACATACCCCATCATCAGTGGCCATAGCTGAGGGACAGTTGGAAGTTGATGGCATGGGACAGGACAGTGTGGTATCTATGGCACATGTGTCTGGACACAGCAGCATTAGCTGGATGTCCAGTTGGGCACCACATAGGCAGATGTACAGAGGTGCTTGTCAGAGGGCTGCTGGTCATCATGACCCTGGCAGAAGTGCCAAATCTGGTGCCACAAGGCACATGTTTTAGGCCATCATGGAGGTGCAGACACATATGGAATGCTATACCAGACAGGCTCTGAGGCTGCAGATGGCGACTCATTCAGCCTTTACTGACAACATCCATGATCTTGCAGGTGCCCTTCATTATTTTTCAGAGGTCATGGATAGACAGTTGGATGAGATGGTGGGATGTCTGTGCTCCAAGATATGGTGGGACTGGTGTGACATCCACGTGGACGTAGGCCAGCAACACCAACAGCTGAAGATAGATGTGGACATTCCAGAACACAGAGCCACTCCTGTAGTGGCAGAACCAGCCCCAGCACTGTAGGAGGGTGCTGTCCACACCACAGCAGGCCACATGAACATGGCCCTGGCAGGTCCTACGAGGGAACTGGATCCAGTGGACAAATGTCATCATCAGGGGAGAGTACCATATTGTGGCTTGTACCTGGTAGTGCCCTTGGAACCCCTGGCAGGCACAGTTCTCGTGTCCGTGGCTGGAGATGGTAAAATGCACACCCTGCCAGGTACGGTCTGCAGCTGTCCAACAAACCCCTGTATAGGGCAGCCACATGGCAGAACTGTGTGCATGCATACACACACACATTACCAACAGAGCTAGGGCAACCCAATACCTACACACACCACATTGCAACAGCACAATTAATAATTAAACCCCCTCTCTCACACACATGGTGTCAAACGTATGGCTCAGCCTGTTTTTCTGGCAAAACAACAACACACCCTGTGCATATGATGATACCTGTGCCACATCCCTGTCATCCATAACATCAATGCAGGGATAGGCTAATATTGTTCTGATGCACAGGGTGACTGTACTACAGTGTACCAATGTAATGCTGTGTAACATGTTGTCAGCAGTAAAGTTTAATGCTTAAATGTTAGGATGTGTAGCTGTCCAGCCATGATGCATTTTATATATATATATATATATATATATATATATATATATATATATATATGTATGTATATTATATGTATTTCTACAGGATGATACTTGTGAAATGTTAGTATTTTCCAGGCAGTTCTCAGACAGATGACCTCCTGGGACATGTATATTTTGC